>NC_041331.1:14584260-14589260 GCF_004354835.1 Perca flavescens
CTTACCAGATGCCCGAACCACCTCAACTGGCTCCTTTCGACGCAAAGGAGCAGCGGCTCTCTCCGAGCTCCTCACGGATGACTGAGCTTCTCACCCTATCTCTAAGGGAGACGCCAGCCACCCTCCTGAGGAAACCCATTTCGGCCGCTTGTACCCTGGATCTCGTTCTTTCGGTCATGACCCAGCCTTCATGCCCATAGGTGAGGGTAGGAACGAAAACTGACCGGTAGATCGAGAGCTTTGCCTTCTGGCTCAGCTCTCTTTTCGTCACAACGGTGCGATAGATTGAATGCAATACCGCACCGCTGCGCCCGATTCTCCGACCAATCTCCCGCTCCATTGTCCCCTCACTCGCGAACAAAACCCCAAGGTACTTGAACTCCTTCACTTGGGGTAAGGACTCATTCCCTACCTGGAGAAAGCATTCCATCGGTTTCCTGCTGAGAACCATGGCCTCCGATTTAGAGGTGCTGATCCTCATCCCAACCGCTTCACACTCGGTTGCGAACCGATCCAGTGAGTGCTGAAGGTCGCAGGCCGATGATGCCATCAGGACCACATCATCTGCAAAGAGCAGCGATGAGATCCCCAGCCCACCAAACTGCAACCCCTCCCCACCCCGACTACGCCTCGATATCCGAAGGATGAGACCTGTGGACTTCAAACGGAGAAGTCTCTGCCAAAGCCAGAGGCAAAACAGGCAAGGTAAGGACAGCATTGTAATTAAGTTTAAATGTGTTCCACTGACAGCGAATATAACAGCGACTCACACTGTAATCACATAATGACTTAATGGGGAGTGGGGTGTATTTTTCAGTTTATACTTTTCATTCAATCAATTTGGGTGTAAAAGCTCAAGTAAAGAGTGTATAAGTCCAAAAAAGGCAATGGAGCACCTCCATGATTTGCTATATCACATTTTCAGAGTCCTCGTAACACACTGGTTAAGGGTGGATTTCACTTTAAGTGTTCATGGAAGACATAAAATGAAAAGCATAAAAAGCAGCAGTACACCCCATTGTTTTATTAGTAATGAGAGGGAGCGGTTTGCTCATCATGTCTTCTGTAGATGCTGGGGCGTCGGACTGGGGGGAAAAAGGGGACTAAGTACCCAGGGCCCTCATGTGAGGAGGGCCTAAAAAGATGCTAGAATGAATAGCTGTGGATGTGGGGAGGGGCCCATAGAAAATGCCTTTCTAGAGGGCCCAGAATGTTGTGCTACGCCCCTGTGTAGATTTGAGACAAAATATGCCTTTGTTGCTATAAATGCATGCTGCATAAACACAATAGACTGATGCCAATGTTATGTGTGTGTATGTATGTATGTATGTATATATATATATATATATATATATATATATATATATATATATATATATATATAGTGGGAGTACGAGGCCTTGTATTTGTGTTTCAGTGGTTTTTCCTGTGGTGCATACTGCCTCTAGTGAGAAATACTGTAAACTGGCAGAGAGATTCTGGTGAAAAGGTGCTGTCTGACCTCTGCTGGTAAGAGGGAATATTGCAACAATCTTTACAGACAAGGCCCAAAATGCATGGTCAACTCAGTCAAATACAATATATCAGCAAGGGAATTATGGCCATCCTTCTAACACATACAACTGTCCAGATTGTGTCTACGCAACCATAAATCAGTAATTCACAGTGATTTAAACTCACAAGTGTGTTCCTATCTGGAGGACAATTATGTTATTGTGTGTTTTTGTCCCAAACTGTGTGGTCTTGGATAAGATAGGCTTCTGGATGTCTATAAAATCACAATCCACTATGCCAACACTATTACATGATGAGACAGAATTTGGTCTTTAGCATAGGGAGTGGGAAAGCCAAGAGGAGGAGGACAATGGGAATTCTAAGAGTTCTAGCAGTCAACACATAATAACAACAAAAACAGTGTCAAACTGTCCTCCAAGCCAGCCAAAAGCGAATCACACATTGTGTGCCTGTGTTTCTGCAACTACTTGTACTTGGATCACAAATCAACCAACACTGACACTCAACTCGAGAAAAATAAAATCCTCCACGTCACATGTAACAAAAGTAACTTCGTAAAGCATCACGGCGGTTCGTGTGGCACCATTTTACACTTATCTTTCTGTCCATCACTTCCCCTTAAGCCTATTTAGGATAATATGAGAGACAGCCTGGTTTCAGAACTGAACTGCCACCCATATCGGCAATTCAGTATGAAGTTTTAAAAGAAATGTAGTTTTGGTATTATACTCTTAATTCTGCTATGGTGAAATGTTTCACTGACCTGTTCTCTGAACTGCTCCTGAGACAGGCAGTCGGTCACGTTGACGCAGCCCAACAGACAGCCAGTGGGGTAGTCTTTGGGAAACCTGGGCTCTGCACAGAAAACAAAGGGAAATCAAAGGTCCAATCAAACTTTGGGGCAGTGGTTTCCAAGATGTGTGCACTTCAATTGAAGTGCTGTATGCAAGACCTCTAGAAGCTCATCACTTCCAGTATTCATATTCTTATATCCCTGATTTGCTGTGTACAGCGTATGCACCTTTCTTGTAGATATGGCGGTAGATGGCTTCAACCTCAGCAATCTCCTGAGGAGTCGGCTTCTTGGCTGCAGCAGCAATCCAAAGACGACCCCGATGGGATGTGTACCAAGTTCGCCCCTCAACCCTACACACACACACACACACACACACACACACACACACACACACACACACACACACACACACACACACACAGACACACACACACACACACACACACACACACACAGACACAGACACAGACACAGACATGTTATCTCTGCTTTCATTGGCCTGATGGAAACACAAGTTGTCATGAGTTTTAAACTGTGGAGTTTTAAGTTAGTACTGCAATTGGTTTATCTTATATCTTAAAGCTAATTTGGGATTTTGTTTGCTCCTTACCGCTTGATGCCTTTGACCAGCAGCGTGGCCCACGGTTGGTGCATGCTGAGGCACCAGCCCCCGTCGGACATCTCCTGAAGGTCTTTGTCTTGGAGCCGCAACTTGCAACGTTGTTCTCCTCCCTTGTCCTCTGCCGAGCTCTTTCCCTGCTTTAGATTTCTCTTGTGGCTTCCACTGCCTCCAACATCCACCCACTGGGAAGTGCATTCATTGTCATATCATTTTCATTAGTAGATTCAGTGTGAATAATATGCACAACTTTCATGATGGGAAAAAAAAAAAAGTACAATATAAACTCAGGACACGTGAGAGAAACAGCTGTCGATTTCAACCCATTTTACTGACGTTCCAATTAAATTGAATAATGACACATATGAGTAGTCTAAAGAAGAAATGTATGCAGTTTTGAAAATGTACCACAGGGTGACACCATTGTTCCTCCCGGTATAAAGAAATGACCTACCTCTGGTGCAGACTGCATTATGTTGGGGTTGACCAGCTCTCCGAGGGTCTGCCTTCCACCTTGTCTTTCAGAGTACATTGGCGATTTTGACGTAGAGTCGCTGTTCATAGCCATGAGGGTCTCATCCAACCTAATTTGCATTAACATTTCAAAAAGAGACGGCGTTGAGCATGGCTACGCAACACAAATCTGCCCTTGCAGCCTGGTTTCAAGTGTTGTCAGATTGTCTTACTTGTTGTAGTACTCATTAAGGTTGTTTCCCTCATCGACCACTTGTCTGCCAGCAAAGTCCAACGTGATCTTTCGGTCCTTGCGAGAGGCATGGCGAAGTTCTCTCAGCTCCTCCTCCTTTTTCCTCAGCTTTTCTCGCTCGTTGGGCGACAACCACTGATTGGATTCAGTGGCAAAGTAATCCGACTCATCATCCAGAACCTGCGTTCTCCTGACACTGGAGTTTAAGGGGACAGCATATAAAAAGGTAGCGTTGTCACCAAGTTTCAGGATTATCTTCGGCAGTAGTCCAAAAAAAAAAAAAAGTCTGGTTAAAGTGTTGACGTTGCACACCAAGCGTGTTTTATGGTACCTATTCTTGTCGTATTCCAGCAGTTTGTCTTTGTGCTGGACAGCCTTCTCCAAGCCAGCCTTCATCTGTGCCTCTTGGTGTGGAAGATAATCTCTTTCTCCACCGTCTGTCACCAAAAAATAAAAAAAACATATTCATAGCATTGATAGACGTCATTATTTCATAGATTTTAGTATTTCAAAATTCGGACTAGTTTTGACTCGCACCTCCCATAAGCTTCTTTCTCAGTTTCTGGCTTTTGTTGGAGTCTCGTTGCAGGATCTCCTGCTCCTCTCTTGTGCAGACCTGAATCAGAGAAAACATGTGAGTAAAGAATTCTAAAATAGAAAATAAGGATTGTCAGCACCACAAGTAGATTGATTAAAAAAAAAAAAAAAAAAAGAAGAAGAAGAACTGAATTCAAGGACTAAAAACTCTTGCGTACCAGACTTCCACAGAAGAGACAGGGTCCGGAGCCCTCTTGCTCACACACGATACGACCACAGCTGATGCAGTTGTTGATAAGTTTGTGCTTTTGGGCAAGGCACTCACAGGCGTGTCGCCCGGGGAGTAAGATAGACAGCTTGTCTTGTCCCTCTTTAGCATAGAGACTGACAAACTTACTTTTCTTCTTTGTTGAAGAAGTACTACTGTTTTCCTGGGCCTGAGAAAGTAGCAAATGAAGGGATGGAACAGATTAGCACTGCGACAAAAAATGAAATGGGTCATCTACAAATGAACTTCATGTCACAGGAAAAATGTTTGGGCCAATGTGGACTCACCCTCATCAGATCAATGGGTGTTTTGACTGCCTCTGGCTCAGGTTCTGTTTGGCTCACAGTCATCGCTTCCTGTTTGTTACGGCCCTTGCGTTTAGACTTCTTCTGGGTATCTTTGGACATGTCTTGTGAATCTAGACAAGTAGAGCAAATCAACAAAGAATGTGGATAGCGCGTTTGAGAGAAACTTTGATATTTCAGTAATTACATTTCCATTCAGAATACATGTAATCATTACAATTGATAGATATATAGATATATATATATATATATAT